>NW_017619631.1:0-25864 GCF_001879475.1 Ipomoea nil | reverse complement strand
GAAACCATCTGGTCCCAGTGCTTTGTAGGGTGCCATATCAAACAGCGCTTGTTTCACCTCTTCCACCGTCACCTCCATGTAAAATGTAAGTGTAAAATAATTTACACAATATTGGCTATTTTATTTTTAGTCTCATTAGCTTTAAATTAAATTAGTGTTGTTAGAATTATTTCTGTTTTGGACCTTGTGGTTACAAAATAAGTGGATGACATGCATTGGTGAATAAAGACTACGGATAAAGCATTCAAAGAAATAAGGTGTGTGGCTGTGGCTTATTCGAACAATGGAAAGCAGAAAAAGGGCTACTTTTGAGGATCAAAAAAGGAGCTCATGATATGCTATAAAAAGTTGATGTTCGAAAGAAGACACTGCCAACTTGATCATTACAAATTGCGAGAGCTATCCTGATTTACTAAGCTATTCATTTTAATGTGATTATTATTTAAGTCTTAAGAATATTTAATCTGTACTACATGATCAGTACGTGGTACTGCTGAAACATCTTGTGAAGATTGTTTGGGTTTTCGTGTGTCAGTCCTGGATAGGTGTTAGAAAGAGTGGTAGTGGTAAAGGCTGGAGGCCGTCTTCATTTACCTCTTGTAATACTCCTTTTGGTGAACATCTATAGTAGATTGGGTAGACGTGGGTTGCCCCGCAGATGTAGGAGAAGGAGCTCCGAACTGCGTAACAATTTCTTTGTGTTTTTAATTTACTTTATGCTTTCTGCTGTTATTATTTACACTTGCTTAAACGAGTCTAATTAATTAACGAAACTGGTGCATAACTTAATTAACGAATAAAAACACATTGCTTTTATTTTTCAAGTATCACTGAGCAATTTCAATTGGTATCAGAGCCTGTAGACTTAATCTATTAGTCTATCGATCTGGCGAATCCGTGTCTCTTGAACTTATCTCTTCAGCGGCTTTTTATTTATCTATTTATTGCTTATTTGTTTGATCTCACGGGGTGTTAAGTGTTGCAGAATGGATCGAACTAAAGCCATTCCCCAGTTGACTGGCGACAACTACGCATATTGGAAGGCGCGCACCCGTACGCATCTAAAGGCTCAAGGTGAAGCCATATGGCGGTCTGTGGTGTCAGGCTGGACACATCCCACTAAACCCAGTTCCAGCTCTAATGGAACAGAAGTCACTAAGCCAGAGACTGAGTGGACTCAGACAGAGATAACCAATGCAGGAAACAATGATAAAGCTTTAGACACAATCTATTCTCTTATGCATGAAAGCTAGTTCCCAATTGTTGCAGGTATTCCTTCAGCTAAAGATGCTTGGGAGGCTCTTGAGTCTACTTACGAAGGGACGACATCGGTAAAACAGTCAAAACTGCAACTGGTCCAGTCAGAATTCGAAGAGCTTCGCATGAATGAGGATGAGTCAATCATCGACTTTTACACACGCGTACAGGATCTAGAGAATCGCGCTATGGTCCTTGGTGAACCATTCTCGCAAGCAAAACTTGTTAAGAAAATACTGAGATCGCTACCCCCCAGGTTTCGAATGAAAGTCACAACTATCCAAGAGCATGATGGCTGGGAAAATAAAACTGTTACTCAGCTAATGGGAAATCTTAAAACATATGAAATGGAGATTCTAACTGATCATATGAAAAAAACAAAAAATGTTGCTTTTGCTGCTGAAGAAAATAACGTTGTATCCGATTCTGATGAAACTAGTGATGATACAGTTGCATTCTTAACTAAACAGTTTTCCAAAATTTTGAAACAAGTATCCAAAAACACACACAACAGGAATTCACAGAAGGAGCAACATCGTTCAAAACTGCGCCTAGAACATGGGCGTCAAACTTCAAACAGTCTGTCTCACGTCCAGGACAGTCCAAAGAAAAGTCCAACAATAAAGGAATCAAGTGTTACGAGTGCGAGGGCTTTGGACATGTACAAGCTGAGTGTGCCACCTATCTTCGACGCAAAAAATCTATGTCAGCCATTACCTGGAGTGATGACGAGCCTGACGTTGAACCAACTGGATCGGATGTCGAAGAAATCTCGGGTAATTTGTTGCTTTTACGGAACGAGTTACTTGCAGTTCAGAACGGTTGAAGACTCAGAAGGTGGTGAATATGTCTCTGCAGAAGATGTGGAACTAAATACCTTATCTTTTGAAGCTGAGTTTAACAAATTGTACCCCAAATGGGAAGCTTTAAGAAAAATGAACTGCAAACTAGCTAGTGAAATAGAGATTGTAACCAATGCAAATAAAGTATATCAAAATCAAGTAGCGGATAGGAATGTATTGCTTAAAGAAGCATCTGATTGAGAGGAAAGACTACAAAACGAAGTAAACGGAAATGTACTGCTTAAGGAGGCAGTTGACCTAGAAGCAAAACTTTAGCAAGAAGTACAGACCTTGAAACAGGAGCTCAGCACCTACAAACGACAAATCCAAATGATGGATACCACTTCAACACTTGATAAGATTCTTGATTCCGACAGGAAATCTTCTGCTAAATTTGGTTTGGGCTTCACTGGAAGTAACTCCAAAGATAAGACAGTGTTTGTTAAAGCATCCGGACCTGATCCAGACGACATCCCTGAATCCAGCACTATGAAACGCTCCTAAATAAGATATGCTATAAACTATATAATCCCGTTTGCCACTATTGCAGGTTATGCGGACATACCAGACTTGAATGTTACTATTTCTACAAGGATCAAAGAATTGAGAAGTTCAGGCAGAAGAACATACAACCGTTCAGAAAACAAATCTGGGTCAAAAAGACTGATTATATATCGTTTGTTTCATTTCATACTAAAAGAGCAGGAAGAGAAGAGAAATGGTATTTTGACAGCGGGTGTTCCCGTCACATGACAGGAAATGTCAAATTCCTGAACAACGTTAATACCAGTAACGGTGAAGTTACTTTTGGGGATGGTGCCAAAGGTCAGGTAACTGGCGTAGGCACTCTAAACGTAGCTGGTTTGCCGAAGCTGGACAAAGTGTTACTTGTCCGTGGACTTCACGCTAATCTTATTAGCATAAGTCAATTGTGCGACCAAAACTGGAACGTATGCATCACTAAAAATAGCTGCAGTGTGATGGACAAAACAAATCAGTGTGTCATGGAAGGTAAACGATCGACTGATAATTGCTATATTCTGACAAATAATGTGCTTTGTTGCAGGTCCAGCATGAATGATGCTGAACTATGGCATCAAAAAATGGGCCATCTCAGTTATAGACTTCTCGATAAACTTCTAAAAATAGAAGGTGTTCGTGGGTTACCAAAGATGAAAGTTGAGTCAACTATTTGTTGTGCATGCCAAGCTGGGAAACAAATCAAATCATCTCATCCAGCTCAACACACCATAAACACAAGCCGGTGCCTAGAATTGGTTCACATGGATCTCATTGGTCCAACTCAGACAAAAAGTTTCGGAGGTAACAAATATATACTGGTATGTGTTGATGACTTTTCTCGTTTTTCTTGGGTTATGTTTCTCAGGGAAAAATCTGAAGCGTTTGAAGCATTCAAGACACTGGGATTAAAAATTCAAAAGGAAAGAAATGAATCCATTAGCAGAATCCGAAGTGATCACGGCAGAGAATTCGAAAACAAGTTGTTCGATGATTTTTGTAATCAATCAGGGATTACACATGAGTATTCAGCCCCAAAAACTCCACAACAAAACGGAGTCGTGGAAAGGAAAAATCGCACCATTCAGGAAATGGCAAGAGTGTTCTCAACGCCAAAGGATTACCACAAAAGTTCTGGGCTGAAACTGTAAACACCGCGTGTCACATCATCAACAGAGTTTATCTACACCCAGGCACAACACAAACTCCGTACGAACTATGGAAAAGTAAGAAGCCAAACATTACTTATTTTCACATTTTCGGCTCACGGTGTTTTATTTTGAAGGATAGGAATCCTATTTCTAAATTTGAACCAAAAAGCGACGAAGGAATTTTTCTCGGATATTCCACCAACAGCAGAGCCTATCGAGTATATAATAAAGTGACCAAAAATCATCATGGAGTCCACAAATGTCCTCATTGATGATCGACCCAGTGAGATTACTGAAGTTCTCCAATCTGACCCAGCGACAGAACCTGAAACTGGCCGTCCTAAAACCCCTGACGCTAGTATTCCAGAACCAGACCATGAGTCACCTACCTCATCGCCCATATAGAATCAACCAGATTCTGAACTTGAGACAGAATCAGAACATGATCACGATGATATTGATATTCCAACTCGTATCCAGAAAAATCATCCGATTCAGAATGTGATTGGAGAACCCAGTTCAGGTGTGAAAACTAGAGGTAAACCAAAACGCGACTATCTTGAACTAGCTGGATACTCTTGCTATACATCGCAGATTGAACCAAAGAACATCAAAGAAGCCTTAACCGATGAACACTGGATCAAGGACATGCAAGAAGAATTGGGAAATTTGAAAGAAACAAGGTATGGACTCTAACCCTAAACCGAATAACGTAAATGTTGTAGGTACCACGTGGATTTTTCAAAACAAAACTGACATAGCCGGCAATATCGCTCGAAATAAAGCAAGACTGGTAGCTCAAGGGTATTCCCAAATCGAGGGAATCGACTACGACGAGACGTTTGCTCCAGTGGCTCGCCTGGAATCAATCCGATTGCCTCTCTCCATTGCCTGTGCTCTAAAATCAAACTCTTTCAGATGGATGTTAAAAGAGCCTTTCTAAATGGCTATCCCACTGAGGATATATATGTTGCGCAACCGAAAGTGTTTGAAGACCCGCAACATCCAGAATATGTATACAAGCTTCAAAAAGCTCTATACGGGCTAAAACAAGCCCCAAGAGCCTGGTACGAAAGACTCGGCCCAATATTTACTTCAGAATAATTACAAACGAGGGGATCAGACAAAACTTTGTTCATAAAACGATCAGGTAAAAACATAACTATTGCACAAGTTTACGTTGACGATATTGTGTTTGGGTCCACACAGACAGGTGAAATGGACAGACTGGTCTTATGCAACAAGAGTTCGAAATGAGTATGATCGGAGAACTGACTTACTTTCTAGGATTACAAGTCAATCAGTCAAAAGAAGGGATATTTATTTCTCAAGCGAAATATGCGAAAATCTCATATCAAAATTCGGTCTTGAATCTGCAAAATGCCCGGACACCTGTCTCAACAACTACAAAATTATCTAAAGACAATCAAGGAACTTCCATTGACTCCACCTTGTACAGGAGTATGATTGGCAGTCTACTGTACTTAACTGCTAGTAGACCAGACATCATGGTAAGTGTTGGAATGTGTGCACGCTATCAAGCAGATCCAAAGGAATCGCACTTAAAGGCAGTCAAACGTATTATAAAATACGTTAAAGGTACAATCAGTTATGGTATTTGGTATTCTACTGACACTAATCTTAGTCTTACAGGTTTTAGTGATGCTGACTGGGCTGGTAACGCCGATGATAGAAAAAAACACGTCAGGAGGATGCTTCTTTATCGGGAAAAATCTAGTTGCCTGGTTGAGTAAAAAGCAGAATTCAATATCGCTCAGCACTGCAGAAGCCGAGTACATAGCTGCGGTAGTTGTTGTACTCAACTACTTTGGATGCGTCAAATGCTTTCAGACTACAGGTTTGATCAGAAAAATATGACCATTTTCTGTGACAACACTAGTGCAATCAACATATCAAAAAACTTGGTCCAACATTCTCGGACGAAAGCCACATAGACATATGTCATCATTTCATCCGTGAACTAGATGAAGACAAAGAAATTACGTTAGACTATTTTTCTACTGACAAAAATCTTGCAGATTTATTCACAAAGCCATTAGACAAATCCAGGTTTGAATTAATTCGCGCAGCTCTCGGAGTTTGTACGATTACTGTCTAATTCCTACTAGCAGGTATTTGTTTTGTATTTTTTTTTTATTTTTTATCTAACAATTTGTTATTACGTATTTTTTCCCAGGGACAAGTGATATGTATTTTTTCTCAAGGTCTAAGCGTTTTCGTTTTTTTTTTTTTTTTTTTTTTTAATGCCTATACTTATATTCTAATAAGTTTGTTTTCTTTGTTCGGGTGCCTCATGTTACATCTAGAAGACTTATTCAAGCCAAACACCTATTCTCTATCCTACTCCTACTCAATAGCCTACATAATATCCTAAGTCTTCTACCCGTCCCATCCCTCACAACTTTTGAGAAGCCATCAAATCAACATTTAAGTCCTTGTCTCATTCCTTACCTCCACTAAGCCTAGCCGAAACACTACACTCGTTCGTCTTCTTCTTCATCTACCCCTCACGCCACTTTTTTTTTCTCTCTTTTCGAAGCCTCCATTAATGGAGAACCCATTCCTCTCTCTAGATTCCTCGATCATATGCAAGAACCCATCTTTTTCGTAAAATTATACTTGCCACCATCAAAAGAGCTTTCCTTTTTGCTTGAAGGACTCTCAGACAAGGAACAACGCCAACTGCTTGCCCTTGCCCGCCATATCTCTGCCGCTCCATTCCCCATTCCGGCCGAGACAGCAGCCGCACCTGCTGTACCAGAGCGCTACCAGCGACAGTCTCTCTCTCTCTCCATCTAATCCTGTGGTATCTCCCTTGTCTCTCTCTCCTCTAGAACATGCATTGTCTACTTCTCGCAAAATTGATTTCAATGTCTCCTTACCTGAGCAGTTTGTGTCTACTGTGCCTAGTAGTTCCATAAATGTGTGATCTTTACCTTTGCCTAATGATCCCTAAGATCCGGCCTCTCACTACTTGTCCGGCTGTCCCACTCCCTTGGTTGCTTTTTCTGATTATGTGAGTTCCTTGCCCTCAAATTTCTCCATTCGAAATATTGCTCAAAATTTATCTTCTCCAGTTGTGGCTATGACATGCTCTGCCTTCTCTATACCCATTCACATTCCCGCCTCTCTGACCAAAACTGAACATACACCTCTGTCTGTGTCACCTACTCAAGACTCTGTCCCTCTTATTACTGTGCCTCTATCTAAGACTTCCCGAAAGGGAAAAGAAAAGTTGTCTGATGTAGGTCATGCCGAGAAGCGAAAAATTTCAGCAGTTGATGATGTGGATATTCACTCTGACCGCAAACATAAAAGAAGGGGGTCCACTCTTCCGCCCAGAATCACTCGGTCCCGAGCCCAAGCTGACACACCTGCCGTAACTATCACATCCGGCTCCAAATCGAAAGGGTCCAGGAAGGTCTACTAACCAAAACTTCTGTCACCCGATTTATTTGCTATTTGGAAGACCCATGTCAACCGCGATTTTATTGTCAAAAAGTCTATCAATGAAGAAGACTTGGCTGCCAAATGCAACATTATCCCACTGTTGCGTGATCAAAATTTGCTTGCATCTCTACTGCATGTTGGTCCCTACTCCGCATGGTTGATGGCAGAATTCTACACAAATTTGACCTTGGACACATTCACTGAAGGCTCCGCGCGGTTTCATCAGGTTTTCATTCGCGGCACTTGGTATCCCTTCGGGCCTACGAAAATTAATGCTTATTTGGGCACACCGAATCATCCTGCTTCTCCGGATCTTAGCCCACACTTGTTGGCAGCTGCACTCACTCATAATAAAGCGGTTTCATGGCCGAGTGACGGACTTTCAAGCTTGAAACTCACCACTCTCTATTCAGTGCTTCTTCGCCTTGCGTCAGCTAATTGGGTCCCGGCAGTGCGTCGTCACCTAGTTCCGGAACATCTCGCTGGCCTCCTCTACAAAATCAGGAACCGTCTACCGTTCAACCTAGGCATGGTCATTTTCTCTCACTTAATGTCTTTTTTGCAGAAGAAGGTAGCCAAAGTCAATCTCCCATTTCCGAGTTTGATTTATGGGGTACTTCAAGAACATGGTTTTGAGCCCTAGAAGGAAGAAGTGATTACAACTCCTGACAATGCTTATATATTTGATGATCGGCTTACACAGAAGAGTCATTATGATGATAGGGCTTCTCTTGATCCGCTTCCTGCTATTCCGCCTCCAGCTCCATTGGTTTCTGCGCCAGCCTCATCTGCTGACACGGTGTCAGCCTCTCGTCCAGGCCCGAGATTGGTTCCCAAAGAACCTCCAACGTTGGTTGATCGTTGAAAAATTGTGCTCACACTTGAGGCCTCTATTGCACATGTTCAGCAATCAGTTGCTTCTCAACAAGCCACCATCTCTGGCCTTGCAAATCTTCGTGATGCACAGCTCAAAGAAATCGCTCGCATGGAAGCCATTCACGCTCAAATTCTGGCTGACACTGGGCTGCTTCCTCTGGTTCTGACTCTGAAGATGAAGATGATGATTCCGACTCGGGCACCCCGTCTGCACGGTAAATCTAATCCACTATTATGATGTTCACCTTCCTTTGTCAATTATTTGGCAAAAAGGGGGGGTTTTGGAGTATTTTGGAAAGGGGGAGTATTATATTAAGGTAACTTTGGAGTATGTTGGAAACTTTTTGCGTAACTTTGGAGTATGTTGGAAACTTTTTGCAGTATTGGATGCTTTTGGAATTATTTAGCAGTGGTTATAATTTTTTGGAAGTCTTTATGTTATTCATTATGGAAATAATAGAACTATATTAGTTAGGGGGAGTAGTAGTTGTGTTTGGTACGTTGGTACATCTAACAAGTTGAATGGATGTTTCGGGTTATGCTTCTCTCAAATGAACAACTTAATTTATGATGTGGTATGCTATGAATTCAATGCTTCTGTGGTTGATTCAAGAATTGAAGATTTTGAATCAGGTACTTTATTCTCACATGGTCCAAAAAGAACTTAAGTTGTTTTAGCTTTATTCTTTTGTGTCTTGTTAAGTACCTATACTAAGGGCCATAAATAAAATTAAATTGATTCTTGCCCAAAGTATTTGATACTCATATTTTCCCAAATAAAATGCCAAAGGGGGAGATTGTAAGTGTAAAATAATTTACACAATATTGGCTATTTTATTTTTAGTCTCATTAGCTTTAAATTAAATTAGTGTTGTTAGAATTATTTTTGTTTTGGACCATTTGGTTACAAAATAAGTGGATGACATGCATTGGTGAATAAAGACTACGGATGAAGCATTCAAAGAAATAAGGTGTGTGGCTGTGGCTTATTCGAACAATGGAAAGCAAGAAAAAGGGCTATGTTTGAGGATCAAAAAAGGAGCTCATGATATGCTATAAAAAGGTGATGTTCGAAAGAAGACACTGCCAACTTGATCATTACAAATTGTGAGAGCTATCCTGATTTACTAAGCTATTCATTTTAATGTAATTTATTATTTAAGTCTTAAGAATATTTAATCTGTACTACATGATCAGTACGTGGTACTGCTCAAGCATCTTGTGAAGATTAATTGGTGTTCGTGTATTAGTCCTGGATAGGTGTTAGAAAGAGTGGTAGTGGTAAAGGCTGGAGGCCGTCTTCATTTACCTCTTGTAATACTCCTTTTGGTGAACATCTATAGTGGATTGGGCAGACGCGAGAGGTAATACTCCTTTTGGTGAACATCTATAGTGGATTGGGCAGACGCGGTTGCCCCGCAGACGTAGGAGAAGGAGCTCCGAACTGCGTAACAATTTCTTTGAGTTTTTAATTTACTTTATGCTTTCTACTGTTATTATTTACACTTGCTTAAATGAGTCTAATTAATTATCGAAACTGGTGCATAACTTAATTAACAAGTAAAAACACATTGCTTTTATTTTTCAAGTATCACAGAGCAATTTCATAAAACAAGGAAAGAGTATCAGTATTTAAATTAGTTTCATTATAACAAGCATACCTGGTAGGCGACTGGCTTTCGTTCGTGCTTAAAATACTCCGGAAGTGGTCTTGAATCATGCAATCCGTATCTTCGTCATTGTAAACCCACTCCCCGGCTTCATTCTAGAGACCTGCATTAAAACTTGTAGCATGTCTAACTATACTTATAGCATGATAATACTTTGTATTACGATCTCCTGAAGCTATTCACTCCTCTCTCGATCTTTGGAACCAATTCAACTCCTCTAGGTATAGCACTTCCTCGAGCTCCCGTCTAAGTTTGGCATAAAGCTTTATAAGACCATTGTTGGCGTAGATTGACATGGCTTTTTGAACAACATTGATCCTAGCTGCGAGCCTCCTCTTTCTTTTAGTCAGATCACCAACTACAGTTTTGCTCCAGTCCACAAGTTTATTTTTAGTTTGACTCAATTTTTCACCAAAGCCAGCGTGGTGCTATTCCACACGTTATTGATTACTTTCATAAAATCCTTACGAGCAGTCCAGGATGCTTGGAATTGAAACCTTCGTTGGTTCCTCGCTCCATTCTGATCGGTAGTCCCCAACAATATTTGATTATGATTAGACGAAATGTTTGGGAGGTGGGATATAGTCGCACTAGGATATATATCAAGCCAGTCGTCGGAACATAATCCCCTGTCCAGTCTCGCGCCCCGGAAGGTATTAGAGTTATTTCCTCTTTTCCACGTAAAAGTAGGTCCTTTATATCTCATGTCGATCAGGCTTTCCTGATTAACCCAGTCAACAAAATCTCTACTTCTTTGATCATTGAACGAGGTAGTTTGGATAACCTCATCGCTGCTTAGGACCGAATTGAAATCCCCTATAGCTAACCAAGGCTGTGAGATTTTACAAACATCCTTGCCAAGATCCCTCCAAAGACTACGTTTCAGGGCCTTGGTTGGGATCACGTAAATAATCGCGAGATTCCATTTCACATGCTTAATGCTTTTGACCTCCATAAGAACATACTGGGGTGCGTTTTAATCAAGATGGCTCTAAAGGAGTCATTCCAAAGAACCCATATTCCACCACTCATACCGATTGCTTCTACTCTGAGCCAACTATCAAACCCAAGCTTGTAACACATTTCATTAGCTCCAACCCCCGAGGACTTGGGTTCGAGCACACAGAAACAAACCGGCTTAAATTTCCTAATCATGGACCAGGCGGCTCTAAGGAACTTTTTAGAGGCCGCCCCTTGTGCATTCCAGACAACGATCATGGAAACAAAAAAAAAAAATAGAAAAGGCAACACTGCAAACATGAGAAATGAAACACACTCAAACAGCATCACCTTCCGGGATGCTAGCTTTCTCCGCCTCACCATCACACTCGTGCCAAAGGCCTTCATCCATGAGATCATCTTCTTTATTACGTGGATCATTATGATGTTCAAAAAGATCATTGGTGAAGAGTTCTTGGACCTGCATTCCCAATTCTTCATTTTCCACCGTTACACTCGTCGGCTGCTTGTTGTTCTTGGACCCACGAACAATTGTGAGTTGTCTCAGCAGCATCGCGATTTGGTTTAGTTTGGGCACGGGAAGAGCTGGCCTTCCCCTGATTGCATACTTTGGGTTGCGTTCTTCCCTGCATGTGTTTGGGGACAGTTCTTTCTTCATTAAGGATTTGTTTCTCCGTTATTTGCACATCTGGTCTTTTTCCTTTCTCTTTATTGTTTGATCCACCAGTCTTGCTGATGCTCACGTTTTTGTTCTCTCTTGCACCTCCAGTCTTGTTGCTTTCCACGTTACCATTCTCATTTCGATTTGCTTTCTCATTCGCCTCGCTACTTTCCTTTATTCCTTTATCATTTTCCTCATTTTCTATCTTCCCATTTTCGTTCTCCTCACTATCCTCCACAAGGGGCCGCAAATCTGGACTCTGTGATTATTTCCATGTGGGAGTTATTAACATTCTTTTTTTTTTATTCGAATTAACCTCCGCGATTCTTTACTCAGTACCGTTAGCCTCCCTAGTATTCTTTTTATCATTACCATTTTTGTTGATACTTTTTCCTTTTTGTGCTTTATTCTTCCTTCTGTATTCCAATTTTGGTGCTAACATCCACTGCCCATATTTCTCCGTGATTTTTGGGCTGATTAATGGCGGTTGATTTGTTTCCATCTTTGAATCTTGCCCCTCTCCCGCCGAAGCTCCACCCCCCGTCTCCGATGATCCGTTGACATGAGTATCGTCCTTGTTGCATCTGTCGGTACTATGGCCATAGGTTCCATAATTGAAGCACACCATGTGGATCCCATATCATATTCTATTCGTTTAACCTTTCGTTGCACCATAAATTTTGATCGCAAAGGTTTTGTGATGTCGACTTCTACACACATGTGCGCAAATCTACCCCTGGATACAATACTTATTGCCTGATCAACATATTTTGGCTCACGTATCATTCTTCCAACTTTCATCAGGAACGACAGATCAAAGTACTCAACCGGCATATCCAGAAATCTCACCTATACTAGCATACTTTCTGTTTTATCAGTGTTTGGATCAAACTTATGTTTTATCAGTGTTTGGATCAAACTTATGTTTTATCAGTGTTTGGATCAAACTTATGTCTCCAGTCTTGAACTATTAGATAATGATCCATGATAGTCCAAGGCCCCCCATACTTCGCAAATTCATAATCATCTACAGACCAAAATCTTACTAGAAAATAGTCATCATTGAGAGCAATAACCTCCATTTTTTTTGCTGCCATATGGCATAGAGTCTCTTTGAAAGGTATGTGTAACCTACTTGCCGCCAAAGACTCTCACAATCACCGACTGTCTCCATGGTTTCTGTAACACCCCGTGTTACGCCCTTTAAAATTCAAATTAATTATTTAATCAAATCCGCTAAGAATAATTGAAATGGATTTAAGTTAATCAGAGTCCCTTAATTAATTGGTGTCGTCCATGGTGGACCGTTGACCCTTGTTTATATTAAAGTCTTAAGCCTGTAAGGAATAAAGAAGGATGACCCATTATTAATCAGATTCGTATTAGGAATCCTAAACCTCTTATCCATTCAGATTCGTATTAGGGATCCTAAACTATATAAAGGGAATTAGAAGGCATTAGAACCCTATCACCCATATCTCCCTCTCCCCACACGAAATCCCCTCCCAAGAATTCAGACAAAGAATCCCCACTACCAAGCCTAGGGAAAGATTGATAGGAAAAAGACCCTGAGGAAAGATTCTAGAAGTCATAATAGGTTTAATTAAAGCTACCAGGTAACCCATTTCTTACAAAACCTATTTTCCTTGCTATCTTTTATTGATTGGTTCCGTTGGGTGATTGAATGTGTGATTTTGTATGTTTGCCTTGTTAGAGCTTGTCTTAAGAATTTATGGTATGGATTTTTGTTACTCTTGATATTCTTGATGGACTTGTGTGGTTGGTTGTATATTCTTGGGTTATGAGCATTTAGAGCCCGTGTTAGGGTTTATATGGTGAATCTTGTTATTCGTAACGATCTTGGCATTCTTGGGTGAGTTTATGCATGCTCAGGGATTAATCAAAGTTTAGGGCTTGTCGTTAGGGTTTTGTATGTTGATTTCTTGAAGTTTTTGAGGTTCTTGATGTTGTTGAACTATTGTGTGCTTATTCTTGAGTCTTGGCATGTTTAGAGTTTGCGTTTAGGCTTCTATTGTGTTGTTTCTTGGCTCGTTCTACGTGTTAAAGTCCCTATGGTTGTTGTATGTGTTTTGACATGTTTAAGACTTGATTTTGGATGATTGGATGAATTCCCAGGTTTGGGAAATTGGCCAAGGAACGTGTTCCAGCGAGTAGTCGACGGGGGAACGACCCCCCACTCAACCACCCGCCGGATTTGAGGGATGTTCCCGCAGGAGGACGGGCGGGTGGACGGCCACCCGCCGGTCCACCCGCGGGAACCATAAGATGCCGCCGGTGGGAGGACAGGCGGGTGGTCGGCCACCCGCCGGTCAACCTGCTGGAACGGCGTGGTTCCGCTGGTGGGAGGTTGTCCTCCCGCCGTACACCCCGTGGGTACGGGCCGACGCAGGGTTGTTCGGTCTTCGTGGGTCAAACGCCATGTTGAGAGTCCATGTGAATAATGAGCCCATCCCTAGTCATCCCATTGTAGAGTCATTATTAAGTCTTACTTGTGCGTTGTTGTCCATGATGAGAAGAATAGATATGAGATTGGTGGTAAAAACAGTGATTGGTGGTTGATGCATTGCGCGTGCTTGTGTGATAGGGCTGCAACACTTTTGGTGTGTGGTGTTGTGATAAGTCTCAAAACATGCTAAAATTCTGTGAGCTTTCCTAAGGTTTTGCATGTGTATTTTAACCGAAAAGTCTTATTTATTGAGCAAATTACCTAAAAAGCACGAATGTGATAGGACCGACCTTCCTAATTATATTTTATGTGTTTTTGGATATTTTAGGACACAAAACGTGGTAAAAAGGCTGGAAAAGCTAGGCCGAGGCGAACGCGCGAATGAGGACCGAACACGCCAAGGCTACGCACGAAGAAGAGGGACGGAATGGGAATTATTTCCCATTCATGCCCCTCCTCACGCCGTGAGGGCTGCGCAAATGGAGCATTAAAGGAGGCCGGACGAAGCTACGCACGGAGGGGCTTAATACCCCATTCACGCCGCCGTCACGGCGTGACGCCGTGCATGAATGAGAGGTCGAATGGTTTCAACATATTTAAGCTCAAAAGTTTCATTTTGCAAGGGAGAGCGAACTTTGTGTAGAGAGATTTCACTAGATTAGATCTGATTTTTAGAGAGAGATTAGTAGGGTTAGAATAGGTTTCTAGAGAGAGATTTAGATCTACAATAGCAAACACCTTGTATGCTAGATTTTGCAAAGAAGCTTGAAGA
Organism: Ipomoea nil; assembly: GCF_001879475.1. Taxonomy (NCBI): domain Eukaryota; kingdom Viridiplantae; phylum Streptophyta; class Magnoliopsida; order Solanales; family Convolvulaceae; genus Ipomoea; species Ipomoea nil. Next base: position 11,218 of record NW_017619631.1, on the reverse strand, counting down.
TTGAAGGCATTTTGGCTAGTAGATCTCCATCAACAATTTGTATTCGGTGGATCTAAACGAATGGGTTAATTCTACCTTGTGCTTTATTGTTATATCTCTTTTTACCCTTTGATTGTTGAGATCTTAACCATGCTTGGCTAAATCTAGTGTATAGGGTTGAGGTGTAGATTGTTGTTGTGATGATGCTTTGATTTGCTTATCTTGTGATGTTTGATTGATTGTTGACTATGTGGATGTCTTGTTGTCGAGGATGATCTTTGTGACATTCTTGGACTAGGGCCCAACTCCTCGGATGGTGTTGGAAACCTAGGTCTAGGCAAGAAATTGCTAGATCCGGGTAGCCTTGATCCTCTTCATTTCCCCGTCTACGATCCGAAAGGGCAAGACCCGGAAAGAAGTGAGGGCAAAGTGTTTGTTTAAATTCCCAATAGAGAACAAGAGTTCCTACATGTGGCGTTAGACCGAACCGGCTATCGCACTAGCCATCCGCTTCTCTTGACTAGTAGCGCATAATCAAATCACCACAAGACTCCCCTTGCGGGATTGACCAATCACACAACACAATCAAAACACGATCCTACTCGCCTTTCTCTCTCTGAGTAAATTCCTATTCCCCCGATCTACCTTTCTCCATTCCAATAGCGTTCTAATTGCCTTCCAAACCAATAACGTCAATTCACTTTCCCGAATTGAGCCTTCAAGTGTCTCATCTACCTTACCTATTCTCAAGCCCAACTTCCAAGTTGTCATTCGTCGAGGGAACGATACTCGGGGTGGTTCTGACTCCTCGTTTTACCATCTATCCATAACAATCCCAAACACACACAACTTCAATCTTTTGACAACGTTTGATCCAGAACCGCACTTTTTAAGAAGTGAAAAGCGGGTGTTGTCAAAATGGCGCTGTTGTCGGGGAATGGCAAACGGTAGCTTGAGCTTTTGAGGAGTAAGGAAGTGCAACCTTGACGCTTGATTCAAAATTTTCTTTTTCTTTTACTTTTACCCAACAGTGTAGTTACTTCTAGCTACATTGCTTTCAAAACCAAATAAGAAATTGATGCACACCAGATCACATGGAACAGAAGGTTTGTTCCCCCTAAATCCAGAAATTTAAAGAACATCAACAGGAAGGCTAAGAGCCGAAACAAATCAGAAAACACCAAGAAATATGGCATCCACAAGTACGGATACCAACCAACCACCTCAGACAGGAGTGAACTGTAATTTTGCATTTCCTCATATTACGTAAATTATCAGAAAAAGTTTGCTGACTTAGAATACTGATTGATTCAGTTAAGCTCCTACTTAGTAATGATAAATCATGAAGAGAACATCAGAGAAAAATAAACAAACACACAGAACGAACACTCACAATGTTTACCCAGTTCGATACGATGTGTATCTACGTCTAGGGGACGATCACATAGGCGTCCAATCCACTAAGTCATAATCCAATGTACAAAGGTAGATATACAATAATCTTACCCAAGTGCCCCACACAAGGTACATACCCAGTCTACACAGGTTTAGTGGATTGTTGAAGATGGAGAGCCATGCATACAGAAGTCCAATGAAATCCCTTCACTTGGAGAGCCAGCTCTGATGCAGTCCACTTCAGTGACGCTCTATAAGGTTGTTCCCACAACAGTGTGATCTTAGTGTCATTTCGTTTAAGCAGCAGTAAATCTTCTCAAGTTCATCATCTTAATCACCATGAACATGTTGTATTGAGAAGGTGCATGACCATCAAAGATCTGGACTCATCAAACTGATCTGGAGTGTTTCTTCTGCTTATTTCTTGGCGAACCCTAGTTCCCTTAAAGAACTGGTACTTATAGATCCTTCTATAAACACTCTCCATAAAAGATCCTTGATTGTAGAAGGTACGACTATAAAAGAGGAATGTAATCTCAGCTGATTAGGTCCATTACCTTCTTTGAAGATACGCTGATCGTCTTTCCATACTGAGCTGATAAAACCGCGTAAGACTCTTAAGGAAACAGCTTTCCTAAATCAGATCTTCAGTGTCAGTTCTTCTGTCGTTGCTTCTGCTTGATTAGTAAACTGTAGACCCAACCGGACAGACTCTAAACCTATCTTAGTATGCCATAATAATATTTCCAATTATAATATGAGGTTTTTGAACATAAAAACACTAACAAACTCCCCCTTTGGCTATTATTTGGCAAAACAACTCAACTATATAAAAAGAACTAAGATAGGTTATTAAAAGAAGCAACCCAAGTGTCCAAACTGATTACATAGGATAAAAAGAACATAAGATCCAAAGCAGTCTAAAAACAAAAAAGAAATCGACATCAAAACATAACGCCCAGCCAGGGCCAGAAAGTACTCGATCACAAAAACTCCCCCTGAGTTACTACTCCCCCTTTTTGCCAATGGTAGCCAAAGATTAAACATTTCAGGGAGAGTCACAGTCAGACTTCACGGGATCCTCAGCAGCAGCAGCAGTAGCAGACAGGCTCATGCGGAGAAGAACAGTAGCTAGCTCAGTGCGCGCACCAGTCAGTTGCTTGGAAATGATACCGTGCACCGTCTCAAGATCAGCAACTCGCGCCTTCAATTGTTCGGAAAGCCTCTCATCTTTAGCATGTGGAGACTCATCATTCACAGCATCAGGTTCCGAATTGGATGGGGCAGTCACAGGAACGACATCATTAATATGATCTCCAGAAAGAAGACGTTTATCAACAGTGTAAAGCAGCGTCGGACTGATCACTTCGCTGGGCATAGGCTTAAGACCCTGAGAGGTAAGGATGCCAAAAATCAGATTTGGAAACGGTAGTCTTACCTTCTGTTCCCGGGGATGAACCAGAGTTAGAACATGATAAAAAATCCATTTGCCCAGATCACACTGCATCTTAGTTCCAATTCTAAATAAGAATCCTGCCAGAAGCTTGCCAACCGTGTTGAAATGCGCTGATAGAAGCTAGTTGTTCAGAGCCAGGCGATGTAGGATGACATATCTAGACGTGAGATGCGAGCTCAGCAAATAGTCCTTATCTCCTGTAGGCCAAGATGTAGTATGTCCACCAGTAAGAGTTTTGGCCACCACATCCCATTCAGTAACAGCTTCTTCTTGCACTGTAGGCAAGCCATAGTATTTATTTATCACATCTGGCCTAAAATCATACCACTTCCCTCTGATGAAGATTTGCATCGGTCGTGGCCCTGTGAGACTGTCAATCTCATCACTGAGATTGCAATAGAACTCATATGTGAGCAGCTTGGAGTAAGGGCAAACATCTGTAACAGTTTTCAAAAGACCAACTTCATTCAGCAAGGGCAGGATGTCGCAAACGAAGTTCAGTTGATTCTTATCCACAGTTCTTTGAACAATCAGCTCTCTTCTGACCATAGTGGCCCATTTTGTTTGTGCAGCAAGAGATACAAACTGAGGTTTGTAAACAGTAGTATCAATTCCTTCAATAGGTGGAACCTCCGGAGTTACACTTCGACCTCTTGACCTTGTGGTAGGTTTCCCTTTTCTGACAGAGGGGGCTGGTGCAGAAGAAGCTTGAGCAGCAGTAGTGCCTTGTTGCTTAACAGAGGAACGTAGAGTCTTGAAAACTTGGTGGATAGGTGGGTCTCCTTCAGGCTTAGCAGTCTCACTCGACTTTCTATTCTTCACAGGCTGATCCACATCAACATTATCAGCACTGGTTTCAACAACAACCTTCGTTGGAACATTCTTCCTTTTTGTCCGTCTTGTTTCTCTGGATGGGGACTGAACAGGAGTCACCGAGTGGCTAGAATCAGAAACATTTGAAGATGAGCTCCCAACAATATTTGATATCTCTCGAATTCTGAAATTCGTGGAATCGAGATGAGCAGTTCCCTCAACAGTAGGGGCAACAGAAGAAGGTGCTTGGGATCCATACACCTCAGCCAGAATCTTATCATCTTCACTGGAGGATTCTGAAGGGTGTATCACTCGATAAGGTTGAGGGATCGAAGCAGATGGTAACCCAGCAAAATGTCGCACATGTTCCAGGCTTTCTCCCAAAGATGTTGCAGTGTAAACAGGAACTCCACCTGTTTTCTCAGACTTGTGGGGACTTGATAAATCAACAGTTTTAATAGTTGCAGGTAAGGCAGGAGGATCAACAGCAGGACAAGATTCTTTAGAGACATAAACAGTTTCAGACGGAGGCAGAGCAATGTTCTCAGAAGCACAAACAACCAGACTCAGTGGATTTGGCTCATCAGAGGACTTTGTTTTCTCATCAGACACATGTAACGCATCAGATTTTTCACCAGCAAAATTAGTCACAGGCAAAGATAAAGGATCAACATTCACAAGGGACTTCTCGGAACCCAAAGAAGATTGATTTTCAGGCAAAACCGACACAGACGATGGAATAGAAGAATCAACAGGTCTATCAGGAGAAATTTCAATAGGGGTTTCAGAATCATTTACCCGTTATGGAAGAATCTCCTGTCTGTGTGTTGCTTCTCTCTGAGCAGCTTCAAGATACAGAGCTTGGGACTCCTCTCGTCGTCGAGCTTCTTCAACAGATTGTAGGGCACGTTGAGCAAAAAATTGAAGGAATGCCCCGGCCCGATTTCCATCGAAGGGTTCTGGAATAAACACTAGAGAGACGTCATCACTGGCTTCGGCGACCAACACAAGAAGTTCAGTTACATCATCTGCTGACCATTCAGCATAAAACTCCGAATAGTTGGTCATAACAGTCACCAGAATCTCGTCGCGAAGCAGAGGATCAAGCTTGAGCTTCTTCTTCATTGCCAACTGTAGAAGTGTCTGAATGTGTTTGAGGGCTGCCGCCGGACGGTGTACCTTGCTTCCAAGCTTAATGATGATGTTTCTTACGGGGTCCGCCATTTAAGATTAAGTGCGAGAAGAAGAATAAAACACCGAGAGCAGATAAGCACGGTAAATGGAGAGATGAGAGCTGAGGTGAGTTCTTTCTTCTTGACCCGGTATCATATAGGCTTAAGGGTGATGAACCCTAATTAATGCGGCAAGTCAAAATATCATGCAGAAGTGATTGATGGACACAACGGTACAGCTCCTTTTTAGGAAGGAAACGGAACCCAAGGGAATTTGAAATTCAAAAAGCATTGAGATCTTTTAAGATATCTTCTGAGAAGAATAAGCTTAGATGATCTTCTTAACATAAAAAGAGAGGAGTCTTTAAGGAAATTCAAAGTCATAACACTGACCCGTATTAAACCAACTCCTCTCTGACGGACCAACTGCTTTAGTCAGTCAATTCTGCAAATTCCAGAGCAGATTTGAGAATTTCAAAACGATTAGCATCCAGTGGCTTAGTCAGAATGTCCGCCAGTTGTTTGTCAGTCTGAATGTATTCCAACTCAATTTCCTTGGATTCAACCAGGTCTCTGATGTAGTGATGCCTGATGTCAATATGCTTCGTTCTGGAATGTTGAACAGGATTCTTGGAGATGTTAATAGCACTGACATTGTCACAAAAGAGTGTCATTGTTCCTTGTGTAAGACCATAATCCAGAAACATCTGTTTCATCCACACCAACTAAGTACAGCAACCACCTGCGGCTATGTATTCTGCCTCTGCAGTGCTTAGTGAGATAGAGTTCTGTTTCTTACTTAACCATGATACTAAGTTCTTCCCAACAAAGAAGCATCCTCCAGAAGTACTTTTCAAATCATCAATATTCCCTGCCCAATCAGCATCACAATATGCAACCAGATTCAGTTCACTATCCTTGGAATACCAGAGTCCATACTGTATCGTTCCTTTCACGTATTTTAGAATGCGTTTTGCCGCTATCAGATGTGATTCCTTTGGGTCAGATTGATACCTTGCACAGATTCCAACACTGAACATTATGTCTGGTCGACTGGCTGTTAGATACAACAGACTGCCTATCAAGCTACGATAGACTGTGTTATCCACTGATATACCAGTTTCATCTTTCGATACTTTTGTAGAAGTGGAGATCGTGTTCTGGATGGTTTACATGATTCCAGATCAAACTTTTTGACAAGATTCTTAGCATACTTTTCTTGTGAAATAAAGTATCCTTCAGAACTTTGCTTGACTTGTAGACCTAGGAAATATGTCAGTTGACCAACCATGGACATTTCAAACTCTTCCTCCATGACTTTTACCAACTCATCAGTGTATTTCTGCAAGGTTGATCCTAACACAATGTCATCAACATAGATTTGAGCTATGGTTACATGACTTCCAGTCGTTTTGACAAACAGAGTTTTGTCAACACTTCCGCGTTTATATCCGTGCTGGAGCAAATACTGTGTCAGACGTTCATACCAGGCCCGTGGGGCTTGTTTAAGGCCATAGAGAGCTTTTCGAAGCTTATAGACATACGAAGGACGTTCTGGATCTTCAAAACCTTTAGGTTGAGCCACATAGATATCTTCATGGAGATACCCATTCAGAAATGCTGTCTTGACATCCATCTGATATAATGTAAATCCCAAAATGCAAGTGACAGCCAGCAAGATTCTGATTGACTCAAGTCTAGCTACAGGAGCAAATGTCTCGTCATAGTCAACCCCTTCAATCTGTGTATAACCTTGAGCCATCAACCGAGCTTTGTTTCTGGCTATATTCCCTGCTTCATCAGTTTTATTTTTAAAGATCCACTTCGTTCCTATTACATTGACACCATCAGGTCTTGGTACAAGATTCTAGACTTGATTCCGCTCAAACTGATGTAGCTCATCCTGCATTGCATTGATCCATAGATCATCCTGTAGAGCTTCTTTGACATTTTTGGGTTCTATATTTGAGGTATAGCAGTAAGACCCAGATATTTCTGTCAGATTATTTCTTATTCTACTTCTGGTTTTCATTCCATCTGACAGATCTCCAATAATGTTATCTGATGGATGGTTTTTCTGAGTTCTGGTAGGTTTGTCTTTACCAACATCATTCATGAGATCTATCTCTTGTTTCGAACTTTCTTGATCTTCATCTGATGAATCTTGTGGTTTGAGCTGACTGTTGTTATTACTTGCATCTGAATCACGTAGAGGTGACTCTATCACTGTTGAGTCCACTGGTTCTTCTGGATTGTCATCGACAACCACGTTTACTGACTCCATGACAGACTGAGTCCTCTTGTTGTAGACTCTGTAGGCACGACTGTTCGGAGAGTATCCGAGAAAGATGCACTCATCACTTTTGGGTTCGAACTTCCCTCTTTGTTCTTTGTCAGCTAGCACATAGCACTTTGTCCCAAACACATGAAAGTATTTCAGATTTGGCTTCTTTCCCTTCCAGATCTCATATGGAGTTTTCGTCATTCCTGGTCTAAGGTAGACCCTATTTATAGTATGACACGCTGTGTGTACTGCTTCAGCCCAGAAACGTTGTGGCATATGTGAGGCATGTAGCATAACTCTAGCCATTTCCTGTAGCGTTCGGTTCTTTCTTTCCACCACTCCATTCTGTTGAGCAGTTCTAGGAGCTGAGAACTCATGTGAGATACCATGCTCGGAGCAGAAGTCTGAATATAGAGAGTTCTCAAATTCCTTTCCATGATCACTCCTCAATCTCTGAACTTTTATAATAGACTCATCTTTTTCCTTCTGAACTCTTATGCACAGAGTCTTGAAGGCTTCTGTCTTTTCTCTCAGAAAGTAAACCCAGCTGTATCGAGAGAAATCGTCTACACACACAAATATATATTTCTTTCCTCCGATGCTTTCAGTCTGTGTTGGCCCCATGAGATCTATATGGACAAGATCTAGACATTTCTCAGTGGTGATACCTCTTACTGCTTTGTGTGGAGTTCTGATTTGTTTCCCAATAACACATGCGCCACAAATTTTCTCTGGATCAATTTTGATCTTAGGTACACCTTTTACTGCTTCCAGTTTTATCAACTTATCCATATCTCTGAAATTTATGTGACCCAGTCTTCTATGCCAGAGTTTTGATTCATCAGATTTGGATAGGTAACAAGCAGTTTCATTTGTCAAAACATAACAGTTGTCTGAAAACCGAGTTCCTTCCATGACAAGTTGATTTGCTTTGTCACTCACTCTGCAGCAGTTACGATCGAAGCATACATTCCAATTTTGATCACATAACTGACTGATGCTAATAAGATTCGCTTTTAACCCACTGACTAGCAAGACTTCTTCTAATTGAGGTAAACCTGGAACATTTAGGACACCTTTCCCAACGATTTTACCCTTTTGTCCATCTCCAAATGTTACAGCTCCACTGCTAGGTTGAACAGCCATCAGACATTTAATGTTTCCTGTCATATGTCTGGAACAACCACTGTCGAAATACCATATAGCATCAGTTGTAGATGCAGTTAGAACAATGGTAGGATAACAGATAACTTCTGACTTTCTGACCCAAACCTGTCTAGTGAATGGTGTAATAGTCTTATTCTGATATTTTTCCTTCCTTTGATCTCTGTAAAAAAAATAGCATTCGGGACGAGTATGACCTTTTGTGTGACAGTAGTGACAAATGGGAGTATAATATTTAACTTTGACAATCTTATTTTTGAATCTCGAATAATGATATTGATAAGTTGATTTGTCCTGGTCAGTGTTAGTACCGTATCTCCTTTCCTTGATTTATACTGACTAAGATGACTGTCCTTGTTCATACCTGTGATAGGCTGTGGTCTTAGACATTCCCTCTTTGATGAACTTTGGTGCGTTGTTCGAAGATTCTCCTTGCTCAAATCCCAGACCCTTTTTATCATTAGGATTTCTGCCAGAGTCTAGAATTTTATCTAAGGTAGATGTGGTGTCCATCATCTGTATATTTTTCTTCAAGCTCTCCAACTCCTTGATTAATTTACCTTCTCTGGACCGTATCTGAGTGATGAGATCTTCTTTTATGACCAGTTCAGCATTCAGTTTCTTTATAAGATCATCTTTCTGCTTTAGATCGTCATTCGGATTCTTATTCACTTCACAAGTTGTTACCAGCTAGCGACAAGTTTTGCAAATTCTGCCTCAAGTTGAATATGTCTCTCTTCAAAATCATCTGCTGATATGTATGATTCTCCATCTGATTGATCTCCGTCTGATTGAATGTTTGTGGCAGTGAAGAACGCTACAAAGTTTCCTACATTATCATCTGATTGATCATTTGAATTTTCCTCCTCATCATCACTAAGAGTAGCTACAGACATAGCCTTTTTCCTTTTAAGATATGTTGCACATTCAGCCTGTATGTGACCATATCCTTCACATTCCCTACACTGCATTGACCGATTGAGGGGTTTTCCTGTGTCTGTGGTACTACTTCTATTTTGTCTCAATCGCACAGTCTGAGATTGATTGTTCTGAGAGAAGGGTGCTGTTTCAACCTTTTGATATGAAGGGTTGTTGCCTTTGTATTGTGTTCTTGTAGGCTGACCTTGACCCTTTCTGTTGAACCCTTTTAAGATTTTCTTGAAGTTTTTTGGTTAGGAGAGCTAGGGTTTCATCATCTATGTCGTCTGTGTCAGATTCTCGGTCAGGTTCAACCACAAAGGCTACAGATTTTCCTTTCTTGTTGCTTTCAACATCATCATCAGCAAGAACTTCCAGTTCATATGTGTGCAAGCTTCCCATGAATTCTCCGACAGTCTTCTTTTCCCAACTTGTGTGTTCCTGAATAGCCGTTACTTTCATTTGAAAACGTTTAGGTAGAGATCTGAGAATCTTTTTGACCACTCTCTCATCAGTGAATGTTCCCCAAGAATTGAGGCTCGGTTCATCAAGTTCTGAACCCTACTATGGAAGGTAGAAATGGTTTCGTCTTCAGTCATTCTGAGAGCTTCGAACTCTGACAGAATCATTTGCAACTTTGACTATTTTGACATCACTGGTTCCTTCAAATCTGATTTCAAGAATCTCCCATACTCGTTTAGCTTCTTTTACCTCTGTAACAAGCGTAAAAACAGATTCATGTAGAGATCTAACAATTGAGTTCAGTGCTTTGTTGTTCAGATCAGAGGCATTCATTTCATCATCTGTCCAAGTCTCGATGGTTTTTCTTCAGCAACTCCTTGTGCATTCGGAGTAGTAGGTCGACTCCACCCAGTTAGGATGGTGCGATAAACCCTGGTTCCTTGTGCTTGAAGATATATTTCCATACGAGCCTTCCAGAAAGAGTAGTTGTGACCATCTACTTCTGGTGGTTTCATATTTGCGTCCATCCTGAAACCAACAACCAGCCAACGAACACACAGACAGACTTCCACAAAAACAGAGTGAAAGCAAAAACTATGATAGCCCTTCGGATCAAGTCACTATGTAGACTTAAAAGCTCTGATACCACATGTAATTTTGTATTTCCTCATATTACGTAAATTATCAGAAAAAGTTTGCTGACTTAGAATACTGATTGATTCAGTTAAGCTCCTACTTAGTAATGATAGATCATGAAGAGAACATCAGAGAAAAATTAACAAACACACAGAACGAACACTCACAATGTTTACCCCAGTTCGATACGTGTGTATCTACGTCTGGGAGACGATCACATAGGCGTCCAATCCACTAAGTCATAATCCAATGTACAAAGGTAGATATACAATAATCTTACCCAAGTGCCCCACACAAGGTACATACCCAGTCTACACAGGTTTAGTGGATTGTTGAAGATGGAGAGCCATGCATACAGAAGTCCAATGAAATCCTTCACTTGGGAGAGCCAGCTCTGATGCAGTCCACTTCAGTGACGCTCTATAAGGTTGTTCCCACAACAGTGTGATCTTAGTGTCCTTTCGTTTTAAGCAGTAGTAAATCTTCTCAAGTTCATCATCTTAATCACCATGAACATGTTGTATTGAGAAGGTGCATGACCATCAAAGATCTGGACTCATCAAACTGATCTGGAGTGTTTCTTCTGCTTATTTCTTGGCGTAACCCTAGTTCCCTTTAAAGAATTGGTACTTATAGATCCTTCTATAAACACTCTCCATAAAAGATCTTTGATTGTAGAAGGTAGGACTATAAAAGGAATGTAATCTCAGCAGATTAGGTCCATTACCTTCTTTGAAGATACGCTGATCGTCTTTCCATACTGAGCTGATAAAACCGCGTAAGACTCTTAAGGAAACAGCTTTCCTAAATCAGATCTTCAGTGTCAGTTCTTCTGTCGTTGCTTCTGCTTGATCAGTAAACTGTAGACCCAACCGGACAGACTCTAAACCTATCTTAGTATGCATAATAATATTGCCAATTATAATATGGGGTTTTTGA
>NW_017619630.1:0-4884 GCF_001879475.1 Ipomoea nil | reverse complement strand
CCATTTCTAAGAAAAGAAAAAGCCTAAGAGTCGCCTCGACTGAGGGACTCGCGAGAAGAGATAGGAAACAAGGCCCAGACCCTTAGTCGTTTCCGTGAAAAAGCCAAAAGGAGTCGCCTCGACTGAGGGACTCGGCGAGAAATTAAAGAAACAATGGGCACTGACCCTAAAGTTTCTAAGAAAAAGAAAAAGCCTAAGGAGTCGCCTCGACTGAGGGACTCGGCGAGACGAGATAGGAAACAAGGGCCAAGACCCTTAGTCGTTTCCAAAAAGCCAAAAGGAGTCGCCTCGACTGAGGGACTCGGCGAGAAGAGATAGGAAAGAAGGGCCAATACCATTAGTCGTTTCCGTGAAAAAGCCAAAAGGAGTCGCCTCAACTGAGGGACTCGGCGAGAAATTAAAGAAACACGGGCACTGACCCTAAACCGTTTCTAAGAAAAGAAAAAGCCTAAGGAGTCGCTTCGACTGAGGGACTCGGCGAGAAGAGATAGGAAACAAGGTCCAGACCCTTAGTCGTTTCCGTGAAAAAGCCAAAAGGAGTCGCCTCGACTGAGGGACTCGGCGAGAAATTAAAGAAACAACGGGGCACTGACCCTAAACCGTTTCTAAGAAAAGAAAAAGCCTAAGGAGTCGCCTCGACTGAGGACTCGGCGAGAAGAGATAGGAACCAAGGGCCCAGACCCTTAGTCGTTTCCGTGAAAAAGCCAAAAGGAGTCGCCTCGACTGAGGGACTCGGCGAGAAATTAAAGAAACAACGGGGCACTGACCCTAAACCATTTCTAAGAAAAGAAAAAGCCTAAGGAGTCGCCTCGACTGAGGGACTCGGCGAGAAGAGATAGGAAACAAGGGCCCAGACCCTTAGTCGTTTCCGTGAAAAAGCCAAAAGGAGTCGCCTCGACTGAGGGACTCGGCGAGAAATTAAAGAAACAACGGGCACTGACCCTAAACCGTTTCTAAGAAAAGAAAAAGCCTAAGGAGTCGCCTTGACTGAGGGACTCGGCGAGAAGAGATAGGAAACAAGGGCCCAGACCCTTAGTCGTTTCCGTGAAAAAGCCAAAAGGAGTCGCCTCGACTGAGGGACTCGGCGAGAAATTAAAGAAACAACGGGGCACTGACCCTAAACCATTTCTAAGAAAAGAAAAAGCCTAAGGAGTCGCCTCGACTGGGACTCGGCGAGAAGAGATAGGAAACAAGGGCCCAGACCCTTAGTCGTTTCCGTGAAAAAGCCAAAAGGAGTCGCCTCGACTGAGGGACTCGGCGAGAAATTAAAGAAACAACGGGGCACTGACCCTAAACCATTTCTAAGAAAAGAAAAAGCCTAAGGAGTCGCCTCGACTGAGGACTCGGCGAGAAGAGATAGGAAACAAGGGCCAGACCCTTAGTCGTTTCCGTGAAAAAGCCAAAAGGAGTCGCCTCGACTGAGGGACTCGGCGAGAAATTAAAGAAACAACGGGCACTGACCCTAAACCGTTTCTAAGAAAGAAAAAGCCTAAGGAGTCGCCTCGACTGAGGACTCGGCGAGAAGAGATAGGAACCAAGGGCCCAGACCCTTAGTCGTTTCCGTGAAAAAGCCAAAAGGAGTCGCCTCGACTGAGGGACTCGGCGAGAAATTAAAGAAACAACGGGGCACTGACCTAAAACCGTTTCTAAGAAAAGAAAAAGCCTAAGGAGTCGCTTGACTGGGGGACTCGGCGAGAAGAGATAGGAAACAAGGGCCCAGACCCTTAGTCGTTTCCGTGAAAAAGCCAAAAGGAGTCGCCTCGACTGAGGGACTCGGCGAGAAATTAAAGAAACACAGGGCACTGACCCTAAACCGTTTCTAAGAAAGAAAAAGCCTAAGGAGTCGCCTGACTGAGGGACTCGGCGAGAAGAGATAGGAAACAAGGGCCCAGACCCTTAGTCGTTTCCGTGAAAAAGCCAAAAGGAGTCGCCTCGACTGAGGGACTCGGCGAGAAATTAAAGAAACAACGGGGCACTGACCCTAAACCATTTCTAAGAAAAGAAAAAGCCTAAGGAGTCGCCTCGACTGAGGGACTCGAAGAAGAGATAGGAAACAAGGGCCCAGACCCTTAGTCGTTTCCGTGAAAAAGCCAAAAGGAGTCGCCTCGACTGAGGGACTCGGCGAGAAATTAAAGAAACAACGGGGCACTGACCCTAAACCGTTTCTAAGAAAAGAAAAAGCCTAAGGAGTCGCCTCGACTGAGGGACTCGGTGAGAAGAGATAGGAAACAAGGGCCCAGACCCTTAGTCGTTTCCGTGAAAAAGCCAAAAGGAGTCGCCTCGACTGAGGGACTCAGCGAGACGAGATAGGAAACAAGGGCCTAGACCCTTAGTCGTTTCCGTGAAAAAGCCAAAAGGAGTCACCTCGACTGAGAGACTCGGTGAGATGAGATAGGAAAGAAGGGCCAATACCATTAGTCGTTTCCGTGAAAAAGCCAAAAGGAGTCGCCTCAACTGAGGGACTCGGCGAGAAATTAAAGAAACAACGGGGCACTGACCCTAAACCGTTTCTAAGAAAAGAAAAAGCCTAAGGAGTCGCCTCGACTGAGGGACTCGGTGAGAAGAGATATGAACCAAAGGCCCAGACCCTTAGTCGTTTCCGTGTAAAAGCCAAAAGGAGTCGCCTCAACTGAGGGACTCGGCGAAAAATTAAAGAAACAACGGGCACTGACCCTAAACCGTTTCTAAGAAAAGAAAAAGCCTAAGGAGTCGCCTCGACTGAGAGACTCGGCGAGAAGAGATAGGAACCAAGGGCCCAGACCCTTAGTCGTTTCCGGTGAAAAAGCCAAAAGGAGTCGCCTCGACTGAGGGACTCGGCGAGAAATTAAAGAAACAACAGGGGCACTGACCCTAAACCGTTTCTAAGAAAAGAAAAAGCCTAAGGAGTCGCCTCGACTGAGGGACTCGGCTGAGAAGAGATATGAAACCAAAGGTCCTGAGACCCTTAGTCGTTTCCGTGTAAAAGCCAAAAGGAGTCGCCTCAACTGAGGGACTCGGCGAGAAATTAAAGAAACAACGGGCGCACTGACCCTAAACCAGTTTCTAAGAAAAGAAAAAGCCTAAGGAGTCGCCTCGACTGAGGGACTCGGCGAGAAGAGATAGGAAACCAAGGGCCCAGACCCTTAGTCGTTTCCGTGAAAAGCCAAAAGGAGTCGCCTCGACTGAGGGACTCGGCGAGAAATTAAAGAAACAACGGGGCACTGACCCTAAACCATTTCTAAGAAAAGGAAAAGCCTAAGTAGTCGCCACGACTGAGGGACTCGGCGAGAAGAGATAGGAAACAAGGGCCCAGACCCTTAGACGTTTCCGTGAAAAGCCAAAAGGAGTCGCCTCGACTGAGGGACTCGGCGAGAAATTAAAGAAACAACAGGGCACTGACCCTAAACCGTTTCTAAGAAAAGAAAAACCCTAAGGAGTCGCTTTGACTGAGGGACTCGGCTAGAAGAGATAGGAAACAAGGTCCGAGACCCTTAGTCGTTTCCGCGAAAAAGCCAAATGGAGTCGCCTCGACTGAGGGACTCGGCGAGAAATTAAAGAAACAATGTCGCACTGACCCTAAGCCATTTCTAAGAAAAGAAAAAGCCTAAGGAGTCACCTCGACTGAGGGACTCGGCGTGACGAGATAGGAAACAAGGGCCCAGACCCTTAGTCGTTTCCGTGAAAAAGCCAAAGGGAGTCGCCCCGACTGAGGAACTCTGCGAGAAGAGATCGGAAAGAAGGGCCAAGACCGTTAGTCGTTTCTGTGAAAAAGCCAAAAGGAGTCGCCTCAACTGAGGGACTCGGCGAGAAATTAAAGAAATAATGGGGCACTGACCCTAAACCGTTTTTAAGAAAATAAAAAGCCTAAGGAGTCGCCTCGACTGAGGGACTCGGTGAGAAGAGATAGGAACCAAGGTCCCAGACCCTTAGACGTTTCCGTGAAAAGCCAAAAGGAGTCGCCTCAACTGAGGGACTCGGCGAGAAATTAAAGAAACAACGGGGCACTGACCCTAAACCGTTTCTAAGAAAAGAAAAAGCCTAAGGAGTCGCCTCGACTGAGAGACTCGGCGAGAAGAGATAGGAACCAAGGCCAGACCCTTAGTCGTTTCCGTGAAAAAGCCAAAAGGAGTCGCCTCGACTGAGGGACTCGGCGAGAAATTAAAGAAACAACGGGGCACTGACCCTAAACCATTTCTAAGAAAAAAAAGCCTAAGGAGTCGCCTCGACTGAGGGACTCGGCGAGAAGAGATAGGAAACAAGGGCCCAGACCCTTAGTCGTTTCCGTGAAAAAGCCAAAAGGAGTCGCCTCGACTGAGGGACTCGGCGAGAAATTAAAGAAACAACGGGCACTGACCCTAAACCGTTTCTAAGAAAAGAAAAAGCCTAAGGAGTCGCTTTGACTGAGGGACTCGGCGAGAAGAGATAGGAAACAAGGGCCCAGACCCTTAGTCGTTTCCGTGAAAAGCCAAAAGGAGTCGCCTCGACTGAGGGACTCGGCGAGAAATTAAAGAAACACAGGGCACTGACCCTAAACCGTTTCTAAGAAAAGAAAAAGCCTAAGGAGTCGCCTTGACTGAGGGACTCGGCAAGAAGAGATAGGAAACAAGGGCCCAGACCCTTAGTCTTTTCCGTGAAAAAGCCAAAGGAGTCGCCTCGACTGAGGGACTCGGCGAGAAATTAAAGAAACAACGGGGCACTGACCCTAAACCATTTCTAATAAAAGAAAAAGCCTAAGGAGTCGCCTCGACTGAGGGACTCGGCGAGAAGAGATAGGAAACAAGGTCCCAGACCCTTAGTCGTTTCCGTGAAAAAGCCAAAAGGAGTCGCCTCGACTGAGGGACTCGCGAGAAATTAAAGAAACAAACGGGGCACTGACCCTAAACCATTTCTAAGAAAAAAAAAGCC
>NW_017619629.1:7500-8701 GCF_001879475.1 Ipomoea nil | reverse complement strand
TTGCGGTAAGGTTGCGGAAAGTTGCGAAACGGGTGGCGAGGTTGCGGAAAGTTGCGGTACGGGGGTGCCGAGGTTGCGGACTTATGCGGTACGAGGGCGCCAAATTGCGCACAGTTGCGGACGGATGCGGAAAATATCACGCAACAGAGGTTCACCGCCAGCCACCCCAGTACTTTTACGACGGTTCTGTTATGCCTTGGCCTATGTCGTTTTACGTCGTTCTCGTGCCAAAATGGCATATACATTTGTTTTAGAGCTTATTGTACTACTTAATTAGTGAGGCAAACGAAATGCCATATATTCCTCTCACATTCCCAACAATCCCAAGTACTTGGCTAAGTCAGACAAGGAACTTTGCGGACAGCTGGGCATAAATTTGGACATCGTCGTTTTCAATGAAATAATCATCCAAACGCTTTGAAATTTACCAAGCATTGTTAAAATGCTCTAAACTAAAGGACCATGCAATAACATTTGAAAAAAAATGCACGGAACCACCCGAAATGACCGTGTGATTTACGGACAAACCGTGTCTACTGCTGTCACTGGGGTTTTTTTTTTTTTTTAACTACTATAGGGGGGTATGTAGTTGAGGTGCCGGTCGACTTTTTTCGGAACGTGTTGGGACGGGCCCCCCTCGTCCTGTAGGCCTCGTATGAGTGTTCCCGCCGCTCATACGTATTTTTGGGGACCGGCATAGACCCATCGGAGTCGGAAGGCGGGGCGGCGCACCACAGGACGGAGACGGACATGCAAAAAAACATCATTGGCACGTGAATTCGGTCAATCGAGCAAACGTGAATCTGCAATATACCGTCAGTAGGTTGTGAGTTGCCGAGGCACGTGTCCAATCGTCTAGTAAGCTGTTCGTTAACGAATTATGGTGCGCCGTAGGGGCGGGAGGGCGGCGTTCGCAATGAACCCCCAGCGTAGCGCAGTGCAGCGTACGTGCCGTCGGGCGGGGGTTGACCGACCTCGCAAGAGGAGATAGAAGTATTGTATTGCTCGAGGCATTTCATTCCTCGAGGGCTTCCTCCATAGCACTCGTTCGACGACACGTCCGGATCTGACCGAGACGGACATGCAAAAAAACGGCCGTGGAACAAGTTGGGCAAAAAACAACCGTGAATCTGCGATATACTGTCAGTAGGCTTGTAAGTTACCGACACCAGTGTCCACCCGTCTAGTAAGCTGTTTGTTG